>NC_133325.1:430472617-430498398 GCF_042186555.1 Aquarana catesbeiana
CCTAGTGAAGCCGCAAAATTAAAAAAAACATCATTTTAGGGTGTAAAAATGTTCTTAAAGTGGAGTTCCACCCAAAAGTGGAACTTCCACTCATCAGATTCCTCCCCCCCTCCGGTTGGCACCTTTCAGGGGGGAGGGGGGTACAGATACCTGTATATTACAGGTATCTGTACCCACTTCCGGCATAGATAGCCGCAGAATCTGCGGTTATTTACGCCACTTCCTGCTCCCTCCCCGCTGCCTGCTGGGAAACACACGCGTCCCAGAGGCAGCAGGGACCATCCGTATTGCGCTGCGTGACTCGCGCATGCGCAGTAGGGAACCGGGAAGTGAAGCCGCACGGCTTCACTTCCTGATGCCCTTACCGAAGATGGAGGCGGCAGCACCCGAGGACGGAGAGACGGTTCGGCCTCGGGTGCCGACATCGTGGGCGCCCTGGACAGGTAAGTGTCCATGTTTTAAAAGTCAGCAGCTGCAGTATTTGTAGCTGCTGACTTTAAAAAAAAAAAAATTTTCGGCGGCGCTCCGCTTTAAGCATCTGCATCCCACCCCCAGAGCCCTCTCCCTGTGACAGTGTGCAGGGTTCCTCTCCCCCACAGCCACTGTCACATTTAAAATCATTGAGGGTGTGCGGGGATCCAAAGATTTGTGAATTAATAAACTACAAGTCCTGTCTTCCAACACGGCAGACAGACTTATAGTTATCAATGGACCACAAGTGCCGTAGTCCATGCCCTCCTAGTACATTCACACTTTCTCCAGCTCCGTAACTGAAAGCTTGTACAGGAGGTACAGACAGAGCTGGAGAAATTCAGCAGGAGCTTGACTTTGCACCCACGGGTGCAATACTATGTAGGCTCCTGTGGAAAAAATAACAAAATGCACAATTTATTTTCCTACAAAAATATGTATATTTATAATTTTTTCGTAAAAGGTGAACTTAACCTTTAACTCGGCTCCGGTGTTAAAATTAGATATTGTCCTAGCATTGGTAAAAGTGCCCCATCATTGGTGTCAGAGGAATACTGTCCCATCATTGGAGTCAGTGGGAGTAGTAGTGCCCCATCATTGGTGTCAGTGGGAGGAATTATGCCCCATTGTTAATTTTAGTAGGAGGAGCAGTGCTCCAAGGGCCGGTTAAAGGCAAGCAAAGAACCGCATCCGGCCCTCGGGCTGCAGTTTGGAGACCACTGCCTTAGACATTTCTTCACCTATACTTCATACATAGATCTGTATATTAATATGCAAAGCGCCAGAACACTGCACACTGCACAACGCAGCAGGCACTGCTGGAAAAGAGTGATAAAGAAAGCACTAGGAAAGACTTACAATTTTGGCTGTAGGAATGCAGCTCTGAAGACTTTTATTTATTCTTAGAGTTTAGAAAATGTTACATTGATGCTGACAGTGAGGAATGCGACCCTGACATTACAGCTAAATATAGTTCTTGCCTTGGGAGACCTCATCCTGAGCGCCACTCTGCAGGGGACCACGGAGCCCTGTGCCAATTCATCTGTCTCCGGATAACAACATGGATGGCTGGAACAAATTTCAGAGCTTATTATTTCAACCCAAATGGACAAAAATAACTTATTTAATGGAACCTGGACTGACATGAATGGGCACAATTTCTCAGCTCATAACTGCCTGCAAGTGCTGTTAAGCTATCAAAATCTTTTAGATCTAAATTAGCATAGCAGAATATTTTTAACCTCTGCTTTGTAAACTGCATACATATTGAAGAAAAAAATAGACCATTGAAAAGGTGTTCCATCTTCAGACAAACAAAGAGAATCTGCTGCTGATCAGCTGACTGGAACAAATCTAGCGGTCTGTGGTTTCAAGTTGGAATTCTTCTCAGACAAAGAAAACTAACACAACTGTGGTCTTAGAAACCCTCTAATATTCATTGCTTACATCCTCAAAAGGGTCAGGCCACTCAAAAATGATTATTTCTTGCTTTAGGAGGTAAATCACCTAATAGTTTCTCATATCTGCCAAGTATTCCTATACTGAACTTAGACCTGGAATACTAACTTTGGGTGGATTAACCCTTTAAGTTACAAAAGGTTTGGCCATCCTGTGCGAGTTCACATGCACCATTTGAGGTGCTCTTTGTTCTTTTAGCCTCACAGGAGCCTATCAAAAGTTTGATATGTGGACCCCACCCACGTCTGCTGTGAATTACTGGAGTGCATTGTCAACAAGGGCGATTAGCTTGAGTTTGGCCCAAACCTGGAAGTTAGCGGTCATTGATGGGCCAATGAGTTTCAGGAGGGAGTTTCCTTGTCCTGCAGCTAATAAATACAAAGAGGTTGCTGGTGACATCATTCACCTAATATGGGCACATGCCCATATTGGGTGAATGTCACTGATTATATCCATATGGTTATATTAGGTCTTTGATCTTATGAGCATCTCTGCCCATTTATTTACATGCAGCTGTGTGGTAGGTACGCTCCCCACCTGCATTTATTGGCCCAGCAATGATCGCCAACTTCTGGGGTCAGACTGAAACCAAGCTCATCCCTAGTCAAGGGTGAGGGCTAAAAACAATAGACACATTCATTACTCATTTTCTTACACTGAAGGATTGCCCGAGTCTAATGCTATCCATACACAGCTAGAATGCTTGACAATTCTTGCTGAATTGGCTAAGAATTCAAGCTGTGAGTGGCTCTGTTGCCACCTGGCAAAAACTTTGACTGAAAAATCTAAGGAGCTGGGTGGAATCCTATTAGATGCTTTCACTGTTAAGCCTCGTATACATGGTACGATTGTTGGCCAACCGAGCGTCTGATTTTTGTCAAAAGGGAGTGTGCCAGGATCTTGTCTTGATTACTAATGGTGCACAATTGTCATGCAAACACAAATGTAGTGACTTACTATGAGGAATTTCAGCTCTTGAGCGCCACCCTTTGGGCCCCTTCTGCTAATTTCGCATTTGGTGAGCATTGATTCCGAGCAAGGCGTGTACTTTCAACTTTTGTGTGACGGATTTGTGTACTGGCCATACGAAAATCTGATGTCAAATCGTTGTCCGCCGAAAATTTACTAGCCTCTCTTCCTTATTTGTTGGAAGAAAATTGGACAACAATTTTCAAAAGGAGCGTACGAACGGTAAGATTTTAGGACAACAGTCTGTCAACAGACCCTGCCAACAATTGTACCGTGTATATGAGGCTTTAGGGTAATTACCTCAAGCTGTCTGAATACAATAGCCGGTAGGGAAGTTGGTGCCAGCCATTCTGTTTAACCAGCATAGGATTGAGAAATCTATGCATTTATGGCTAGCCTTAAGCTGGCCATACAGTAGATGGGTAGAATTCCAGACAAAAATTCTTAGAAAAAAAAAGAATCACTCGTTTTCGACTGAAGTGATGAGAACATTTTTCATAAACACATTTCTAAAGCTGGCCATACATTATACAACATTCTTGTTCAATTTCCTTTAGATTTACCTTTAACCAGCGCAAGGACCCACCTGATCGCATACAAACTGAAAAAGTTCGGCTTTGCCCTCATATTATAAGGTTTTGGCAAATCTAAAAAGGAAAAAAAAAAAAGAAGATGTACAAGACAATTGTATAATGTATGGCCAGCCTATCAGCGTGTGTGATTTTGTTCCATTTATTCTAAAATCAAAATGTTAAAAGCAAACTAAATCTTTTGAACGACATTCAACGAATTTTAGCACGAAGACTTTTCCCACAAATTTTCTCTTTCAAAATTCTATCCATCTATGGCCAGCTTTAGTCAACTAAGTATTGATAAGGAGTGGTCTAGAGGGGGTCTTCCATTGTGCCATTTCAGAGCAAAAGTGGAAATTCTCTTCACTGCAGGAGTGAGCATCAGTATACAGAATTATCTTACCAAATTGACCTAATTCACTGCTTTTCCAACATTCATCATTGTATCAGTTCAAGTGGAAACACCAGCTATTTGCTGATGTCAATGGATACAGCTACACCCTACAGTGCAGTCCATGGTTTCTCAAGAACTAGAGAAATGATGAAGAACGCACTACAATAAAAGAGAGCAATGCATCATAAAGACCAAATTATATACACTGCATTAGTAAATAAAGCAACAACTGACAAGTCTGAGTCTGGCTTCAGGTGAGCAAGGATTTATTTCAACACTTCTTAACTGCTAAAACGCTAGAACATAATGAAAAGCAAACAGTAAGTAATAAAATGTGTTATAACAGCTCAGTAAATGTCATGACGTGAATTCTAAGCATTCTAGGCAGATGATACGACAGGACTGACTCTTCAACACAGGCTAATCTGATTTGCCCCTTAGATATGGAACACCCTACAGATATTGCATACAAATCCTGGATGTGTCACTGTGATTAAGAGAATCCGAGAGCGAGGCACTTTCTTCACGTACAGAATTGGTTTCTAGCAAAAGGTGGGAACAGCAGTGGAAATGTTCTAAAAAGGTAGCAGTGGATTGGCATGACAGAAGACGTGATCAGCGAGAAGACCGCGTATCACACCGGATTTACCTTACATAGATAGCAAAAAAACACCCAACTTGGATTTTACCATATTTTATTGCATATTAAAAAAAAAAAAAAAAAAAAAAAAAAAAAAGGAAGAAGAAGGGGAGAAGAAGGAGGTTAGGCTTTGGATACACTTTAAATGCTAACCAAAGCTGCCGTTTCCCACATTTAAAAAGCTACTGTATACAGTTTGCTTTACACAGCATTCTTCAGAGTACATAGCAACTATATATTGTAAACATTTTCCATAACTCACACTAGACAGACACGTTTGTAATGTCTGGTTTATCGTGTTGATATCCTGTTAAAACTTTACTGGAATTCTGTACAAAGGCATAAAAACCTAATCCTACTCATTGCATTATTTTAACTCAATTATTTGAGATAGCATGTGTTTTCAGGTCTAATGACATGGATGACCACCTCAAATGTGATCTGTCTGGCTCCCAGCCCACTAAACATGACCACCATTGTTCATATCAAGTAAAATGACACCCCATTTGTATCACTTTCTTTTAGATCGCAATTATGGAACCTTTCTTGGCTGGTATTTATGAAGCCTTTTCTATATGATTACTATTGTTTTGCAGCAACAGTTCTAACTCTGTGATTGTTATACCAGGATATAGATATTGATGAATTAGCAGGAGTGGCAAACGTGGACTGTGGAGGATCTACCTGCTCACGCCTTCAGCAGGCACAGAGGGGGCCCATTTACACAATGTTACACCTTCAGCATGGAATAGCCATTTTATAGCTCAGTAGGATGATGCAAGACAATTTTTCTTTTATTATGAAAGGAAGACAGACCATCCTGAGAAAGAGGGTCAGAATACTGCCGCTTTGCTGAAAAACTGGTTAATCCTGTAAAAGTAACATTACACCATAACAAATTGAAAATGTTTGCAGCTTATCAAAAAGATCTTTTGTGTACTGTATCAAGACAGAGTCTCTGTGGTATGTTCTCGTTTCCTGGAAGTGTTACAAAGTAAGGGTATTCATGGGCTCATGAAAGCAATTCCGGTTTCTGTCTAGTCATATGAAATGCACATGTCAGTTGTAAATAAAGTAAGATCAGGCAAGGACTTTTGGAGTAATCCAATGCAAATACGAAGGCAAAATAACCGATAATTCGCATAACCAACTGTTTGCCAACTGATTTCCAACCCCCAAATTAGATACTCCTGCAGCTCAAAAAGGACACAAGATTTCTAAACTTTTTTTGTACTGAGCTGTGTTATTTTATAAAATTCCTTGGTACAGTCTAGTAAGCTGTGCAATTAAATAAATATGGTGCACCAACTTGCATGGCAATACATAATTGAGCATCTTCAAGCTAGAAACTTGAGTGTGGTTCTATTGCAGGCCTGGTTCTTGCCTGCCTTAACCAAACATGAAAGCCTGAAAGGAGGATACACGTTTCAGCTGCAATGCTTTGCTGCCTGGCTGCCGCAAAAATATACCACATGACTTATTCAACAGGCAGTAGTGCTGCCAAACACGACCTATTCAGGGGAATGAAACTGCACCACAACCACACTGCAACTGCATCCAAAAGTAACACAGTGGCGACACGGTGTTGTGGACTTTCAATGGTTAACACAGGCATCCAGGAGGCGACATTTGGCCTCTGAGCCTCCTGTCAACTGCTCTCTAAAAACCATTCCACTGTGAATGACCTTTCAGAGGGCACCACAAGCATAAACAAGACCAAAAAGGCCTCTACCGCTGGACAACCAATGGGAGGTGTCCACATAAACCAGGACCTTCCCACTCTTGAAAAAGATAGAAGACGTGGACCACCGATTAACCACTTAAAGACTAGCCTAGTTTTGAGATTTTGGTGTTTTACAAGTTTAAAAATTTTTTTTTGCTAGAAAATTCTTAGAAAAAAAAAACAATATATAATGTTTGGGGGTTCTAACACCCTAGAGAATAAAATGGTGATCACTGCAATACTTTTTTCACACCGTATTTGTGCAGCGGTCTTTCAAGCGCACTTTTTTTTTGGAAAAAATTCTATATTTTGAATAAAAAAATAAGACAACATTAAAAGTTAGCCCATTTTTTTTTTTTTTTTAATATTGTGAAAGATAAATTTTACACCAAGTAAATTGATACCTAACATGTCATGCTTCAAAATTGCGCCTGCTCGTGGAATGGTGTCAAACTTTTACCCTTAAAAATCTCCATAGGCGACATTTAAAAAAAAAAAAAAAATTCTACAGGTTGCAAGTTTTGAGTTACAGAGGAGGTCTATGGCTAGAATTATTGCTCTTGCTCTAACGATCGCGGCGATACCTCACATGTGTGGTTTGACCACCGTTTTCATAAGCGGGAGCTACTCACGTAGGCGTTCGCTTCTGTGTGCGAGCTCGTCGGGACAGTGCGCTTTAAACATTTTTTTTTTCTTCTTATTTTACTTGATTTTATTTATTTTTTAACTGTTTTTTAAAAAAAATATTAAAACATTGGGTCCCTTTTATTCCTATTAAAAGTAATGTAAACATCCCTTGTAATAAAAAAAAAAGCATGACAGGTCCTCTTAAATATGAGATCTGTGGTCAAAAAGTCCTCAGATCTCATCTTTGGACTAAAATGCAATTAAAAAAAAAAAAAAATTAAATTGTTATTTGAAAAAATGACATTGAAAAAATGTGCCTTTAAGACGTATGGGCGGAAGTGACGTTATGACGTCGCTTCCGCTATGGTATGGAGACGGGTAGGGGCCATCTTAGCCTCACTCATCTCCATACCCAGCCATGACAAGGACCCAATCGCCTCCACTGCTGCTGACTGCTCCGGTAAGAGGCGGGGGGGGGGGCACAGGAGAACGGCAGAAGGGGGGCCCCCTCTCCCACCGCCGATAATGGTGATCTCGCGGCGAATACGCCGCAGAGACCACCATTATCGTAAACACGACCGCCTCCTGAAGAGGTGGATACCTCGGTTGTGGCAGCAGCTGCTGCCGTTACCAAGATATCCATCTTCAAAAGTGTCAACGTGTAGAGGTACTAAAACCAAAAGGTTTTTTACTCTAATGCATTTTATGCATTGAAGTAAAAAAAAAAAACTTCTGTGTCACAGGATCACCCCCCACCCCCCTTATACTTACCTGTGACCAATATTGATCCTGTGCTGTGCATGAGAGCAGCAGCTCCCTCTGCTCTCTCCCTCCTCACTGGGCAGACTAATAGCATCAGGAGCCATTGACTCCTGCTGCTGTCAATCAAATCCTGTGACAAGGGAGTGGGGGGGGTGGAGCCTAGCCATGCTGTCTGCATCAATAGATACAGACAGAGCAAACCTGTAAGAGTGCAGTTTCTCTGTGGGGTACATGGCGGATGGAAGGGGGAGGAGTCAGGAGTGCCAGCAGGGGGCCCAAGAAGAGGAGGACTGGGGCATGGCACAGAACAGGTAAGTAGGACAGGTTTGTTGCTTTAAAAAAAAGAGAAAAAGGGGATTACTTTTTTTTCTGCTTCTGTGATTAGCTGGGTGGGACGAAATTGTGTACATATTTTACAGTACATCATGTATAGTACAATATTAAAGCATATCTAAATCTAAAAACAAAAATGGAATATCTTGTAGATTACCAGTCCTTAGCTGTGGTGGCTTCATTAGATTTCTTTTTTCATTTTCTTCATTTTTTTTTTTTTTTTTTTTGGCCCCTTTGTCTCCACCTGGTAATCCTACAAATAACACTTCCTGTCCCTGGGTGGCCTCACTTACTCTTCTGTGACCACCATGGAGAGATCCACGTTTGTTTCCCAGGCTGGACTTCAAACAGGTCTTCCTCTCTTTATTGCCATTTCCTGTGGGGTGGGGGGGGATTAGCAGTTTCCAGAAGGAAGAGAACATTGCTTGTGCTTTCATTTCAGCTTACAGGAGGTGACCACGACACTGCGCTTCTGCAAAGGTCAACAGGTATTTTCTGTAGGGTTGCCACCTCGTTCCTTTAAACCCCAAACACATATGAATTACACAGGTTTTGGAGGCCAATTTAATGCAGATAAGGCCCCGAGTTTAATTACCACCTTAATCAGCCACAGAACCTGTGTAATATGTGTTCAGGTTTAAAGGGATAAGGTGGCAACTCAAACTTTCTGTCCTAGCTGAAAATATTCTTACTTCATTACAATGTTTTTACTCTTATTAAAATGTATAAAGCATCAACATATTACAGAGACCTGTAAAACAAACAATGCAATATTGATCTTTGAGGTTTTTATTTTTTCCCTTCGTCTGGCTGTTTTCTCATGGACAAGGACATAAAAACGTGACCCTACAACAAATCACAAAAACGGTATACTTGTCTGCACTGATGCAAGCCACTTGAGGCTGAACACCTTTGAAATAAGGCATGTACCTTCCCATTTAGAGCAATACAAATCTACTATGATAGAGGTTATTCACACCACAATTACTGTACGGGAGATGAATTAGAAATGAACACAAAAGCCCCAGCGTAAGATCGAAGTCTTTATCCCCTCGAAAGTAGTAACTGTACTATGAAAATTGATTTATGTACTCACGCCAGTCTTTTTCTCTGTGTGAAAATATGTTATTCTGATTGATCATTTTTCGAAAATGTGATAGACCTCAAAAAAAAGGTGCCATTATATACTAAAGATGTCAGTAGGCCAATTCATAAAATCAAATTAGGGCAGTTATTTTAGTTATGTAATGCACCATCATGTTAGCAGTAAGATAGCACATAATGGTGCCTGAGCACAGCCGTTAATAAAAAGAGGCACAGTGGGACGCAAAAAAGGAGATTTATTGAAACAGCAATACAAGAATTTCTATGATTCGCTACATTTGATGGCCTAATTGATAAAATACTGGAATAATTATAGCAACTATAGCAAACTTAAGCTTAGTACACACCAGTAGTTTTTTTTTTCGTTCAACCCAGAGGGCTGAACAAAAAAAAAAAAAAAAAAAAAAAAAAAAAAAAAAAAAAAAGGGAAGGAGCTCAGGAGGAACCGCTGAATTACTAACCAACATTAGTACAGCAATCTCCACTGCTGTGCTACTGTGTTCTGTCAGGGGGTTGCCGCCCCCCCCCGCCAGAACACTCTGGTCAGCCATTGGCTGAAAGCGCCAATCAGTGGGCCGATCGGCAAAAGCCAAACGGCCACCTTTTGTAAGACCGACTCCAATACACACAGCCCTAATGTCGTCCGGTTTCCATTGAACCAGCCGATGTCGCCTGACATTCGGCCTGTGTGTATTAGGCTTTACTGTACATGATGAAAAAAATAGGATTTTTTAAAACAGCTTACCTGTAAAATCCTTTTCTTTCGAAGGACATCACGGGACACAGAGCCACAGTAATTACTGATGGGTTTTATAGGTATCACTGGTGATTGGACACTGGCACACCCTATCAGGAAGTTCAACCCCCTATATAATCCCTCCCCCTTGCAGGGATACCTCAGTTTTGTAGCCAAGCAATATAGTGTATTAGAAGAGGGGTGGGACCTCTGTGTCCCGTGATGTCCTTCGAAAGAAAAGGATTTTACAGGTAAGCTGTTTTAAAAAATCCTATTTTCTTTCTCGAACATCACGGGACACAGAGCCACAGTAATTACTGATGGGATGTCCCAGAGCAATGCTACCTGAGGGGGGGGGGACCACGACCAAGTAGGGTGCAATCAGACCTGAGGACCCTGTACTGCTGCCTGCAGCACACTACGCCCAAAGGCGATATCCTCATGCCTTCTCACATCCACCTGATAGAATCTGGTGAATGTATGAACTGAAGACCAGGTTGCGGCCTTGCAGATTTGAGCCATAGAGGCCCGGTGATGCACTGCCCAAGAAGCACCAATAGCCCTTGTGGAATGTGCCCTGATCTGAAACGGAGGAATCTTCTGTTTCAAACCGTAAGCTTGAATGATCAACTGTCGAATCCATTTAGAAATGGTAGCTTTTGACGCTGCCTGTCCTCTATTGGGACCCTCTGGCAGCACAAACAAAACATCCGTCTTGCGGATCTGAGTAGTTGCCCCTAGATAGGCCTTAACTGCTCTTACTACATCCAACGAATGTAGAGATCTCTCTTCCGGAGAACAGGGATCTGGAAAAAAGGAAGGTAGAACAATGTCTTGGTTTAAATGAAAATCAGAAACCACCTTCGGTAAAAAACTAGGATGAGGGCGTAGTACCACTCTATCCTTGTGTATAATCAAATAAGGCTCCTTACAGGAAAGGGCTGCTAATTCTGATACTCTTCTAGCAGAAGAGATGGCCACCAGAAAAATTAATTTCCTTGTCAACAAGACCAAAGGAATCTGACTTATTGGTTCAAAAGGCCGTTTCTGTAACACAGCCAGGACCAAATTCAAGTCCCAGGGGTTTAGGGGCGCTTTAACCGGAGGATTAAGACGCATCACCCCCTGCATAAAGTTTCGGACCAAAGAATGCGAAGCAAGTGGCCGCTGAAATAATACTGATAAAGCAGAGACCTGGCCCTTGATGGTACTCAAGGCCAGCTTCATCTCTAATCCCATCTGTAGAAAATCAAGGATTCTACCTATGACATATTTCCTGGGATGCCAACCTCTGGATTCACACCAGGTTATATAAGCTTTCCAGACTCTATGATAAATCATCCTGGAAGCTGGCTTCCTTGCATTAATCAAGGTAGATATGACAGGACCTGAGAGCCCACGACTCTTCAGAACGTGGGTCTCAATAGCCAAACCGTCAAATTTATCGTTTGTAAGGCAGGATGGAACACTGGACCTTGAGATAACAGGTCTGGGCGTACCGGTAGGGTCCACGGGGAACCCACCGTCATCCTTACTATTTCTGCATACCAAGTCCTTCTGGGCCAAGCGGGGGCCACCAGAAGTACCGACTTCCTTTCCTGCCTGATCCTGCGAAGGAGTCGTGGTAGTAGCAGAATAGGCGGGAATGCGTAAATCAGTGAGAACCGATGCCACGGAATCACCAACGCATCCGTCCCGCATGCAAGAGGATCTTTTGTCCTTGCCACAAATCTGTCTATCTTTTTGTTGAATCGGGATGCAAAGAGATCTACATCTGGAACCCCCCCATCTTTGGCATATGGCCCAAAAGACGTCGGGATGCAGAGACCATTCCCCTGGAAGTAACTGCTGGCGACTTAGATAGTCCGCCTGCCAATTCTCTATTCCCGGGATGAAAACTGCCGATATGCATGGCACATGCATCTCTGCCCAGACTAAGATCTGGTTCACCTCTTTTTGAGCAGCTCGGCTCCGGGTGCCTCCCTGATGATTGACATAAGCCACTGCTGTGGCATTGTCGGACTGGATCCTGACCGGACAACCCTGTAGCCTGATAGTCCAGGCTTTTAGAGCTAGATGTATCGCCCGGATCTCCAGAATGTTGATGGGTAAGGTCCTCTCTGTCTTGGACCATACCCCTTGGACCGCAGCCTGTTCCAGAACTGCTCCCCAACCTGACAGACTGGCATCTGTTGTTACCACCGTCCAGGTAACCGGTAGAAAGGATTTCCTCTTCTGCAGGTTTTCGGGTATGAGCCACCAATTGAGGCTCTGACGCACCGCATGCGACAGGTGCATCGGAAAGTCTAATGCCTGAACCTTCTTGTTCCAGGTCGACAGAATACTGTGTTGCAGCATTCTTGAGTGAAACTGAGCATAGGGAACTGCTTCGAATGAAGACACCATCTTCCCTAGTAGCCTCATACAAAGGCGGACTGAGGGACCCTTCTTGGTCCTTACTGTCAGAATCAGCTCTCTCAAAGCAGTGATCTTTGCCTGGGGTAGAAATATTTTCTCCTGGCTTGTATGTATAATCAGACCTAAATATTCCAGTCTTCTTACTGGTTTTAGGAAAGACTTTTCTAAGTTGAGGATCCAACCCAGGTGTTCTAGATACCTGACCGTGGTCCTCAAGTTTCCATTCAAAGAGGCTACCGACCGGTCTATCAAGAGCAGGTCGTCTAGGTATGCTATGACAGCTATACCCTGAACCCTTAATCTGGCCAGAGGAGGAGCCAAGATCTTTGTGAACAGGTGCAGTGGCTATCCCAAAGGGCAGAGCCATAAACTGGAAATGGCACCCTCCTACCTCGAAGCGCAGAAACTTCTGATGAGCAGGAAAAATGGGCACATGCAGATATGCATCTCTGATGTCTATTGATGCCAGAAATTCTCTTCCCTGCAGGGTGGGAACTACTGTTCGAATTGATTCCATGCGGAAGGATTGAATCCTTAGGAATCGGTTCAGATCCCTTAAGTCCAAAATGGGCCTGACATCCCCATTTGGCTTTTGGACCGTAAAAAGGTTGGAATAGAAGCCCAATCCCTGGTCCTTTGCGGGAACTATCATAATGACCTCCTGCGACAAAAGTCGCTCTAACGCTAGAAGGAGCGACTGCTTCTTCTCTGGGTCTCTGGGAACATTTGATCTGAGGAACCGAGGAGAAGGGAATTCCTGAAACTCCAGCTTGTACACTAAGGTTACCGTGGAGACTACCCATCTGTCCTGGAAGTCCTCCTGCCAGAGCTCTGAGAATTGTCGCAGTCTTCCCCCCACTCGAGTGAGCGGGGGCGCCCCCTCATGCAGAGGTCTTAGTGTTTTGCCTAGTAGGCTTCTTTCCCCAGGACTTCTTTTGTCCCTGGGGTTGACTCTTGTCTCTGGACCCCGATGGAGGCGGCCGTCGAGACTGCCTGGAGGCTGAAGCCCCCGGCGCTGGGGAAAGAGTCCGTTTGAAAGAGGGACGCTTACTCTTCTTCTTGACAGGTAAGAGAGTGCTTTTCCCACAAGAGATTCTCTTGATATAGTTATCCAAGTCCTCTCCAAACAACCTTGCACCACGAAATGGAAACCCAGCCAGTAGCTTCTTACATGGTGCTTCGGCTGACCAATTTTTCAACCATAGGATTCTACGTATATGCACCAACCCCAGTGAAAGACGGGAGGTTTGCACGATAGAATCTCTAATGGCGTCAACCACAAAGCATAAGGCCGCTGGAAGGTTAGCAAACCCCTGGGCCTGCTGTTCAGGTAATACTTTGATGACCTGCTTAACCTGGTCTCTTAAGTATTGACAGACTCCAATCGCTGCTATTGCAGGTTGGGCCACTGATATTGCTAAGGAGAAAACATCCTTCAATAGGGATTCCATCCTTTTATCTACAGGATCCCTGAGCATCTGAGCATTGTCTACAGGACAAGTCAGGCTATTATTTATTGAGGAAATGGCGGCATCAATAGCCGGAATTCCCCACATTTTAATAAACTTTTCTTCCATCAGATAAAGTGTTGAAAACTTTCTCGGCGGAAAAAAACGTTTGTCTGGGTGATCCCACTCAGAATAAATAAGCTTTTCAAGTAAAGTATGAACAGGAAAAGCATGTGCTGCTTGGAAAGGTTTCAGTGACCCCAAAGCAGAAGAGGATTCTTTAGCAGTTTCAGGTACGGGCAACTTAAATGTGGAGCGGACCAATCCAGTGAGGATCTGCACTAAGACTTTCTCCTCTTGGGAAGTCGCAGAGGGTCCCTCTCCACCTGAATCCTCCGAAGAGGAATCATCCATCCCATCCCGATCCTCTGAAAGGGATTCATCTCCTTTATCCCAGAGCTCCTCTGTCTGAGGGTCTTGGGGAACAGAGGAAAGCCTAGTGCGTTTTCTTCCACTGAGTGAAGACGTAATCACGGCCATTAATCTTTCCTCTAGACCACTAATGGTTGAGGAAAAAACCTCTTGTGTAATATATACAGGGGCTGAAGTGCCAGAAGCAGGTGTAGCCCCTGACCCCAATGGCTCTCCCTGGCTAGCCGTCCCTGGCCCATCTTTAGGGGGGAAGGATGCTGCCGACAGGGGGCCCTCAGAACCTGAACGAGATCCCCTAGTGTCTCTGGTTCCTGGGGTGCTTGAACCTCTTCTACCCATAGTGCAAAGCAACAAGGTGTGAGGTATACAAATGAACACTGTCCGCTGAGCGATGTAGTCTGGCTAAAAGCCTTGCTACCCAATGCTCAGTCTGGTGTTACTTCAGTAAATGCTGCCTAGGAGAATGCCTGTGTCCCACCTTACATGCGACCGTCAGCTCTGTGTCTCTCAGAAGGCTGAGTGCACCTGTACAGAGTGCCTCTAATAGCCTGCAGCTGGCCTGAGTGGGAGTCTAAACACTCTGTGCTGACATCCCGCCCCCTCCTCTACCGCCCCCCCCCCTCGAGTTTTGAAAAAAACGAGCGCTTCCCACACTGCCGACTCTCCTGTCATGCTCTGGAGAAAAGGCTGGGGATGGGGGGGGGGGAGGAGGGAGACTGGTAACAAGATTTGCCTGAACGGCTATCTTCAGAGATGGTGGCCATTAGGCCACAGAGCCCGGGTGGTATAACCACTTTCTAGACCCCTGTGGCCCCTCTCTAGCCTGGGGGGGAACATTCAAACATGAGAAATCCCCCCATCCACCTTACCTGCTTGCAGCCTGCTTGATACGCTGGGACATACACAGCGATTACAACACCTGAGACAGACATTCAGCATGTGTAGGTTTGTGCTCTTAGCAGCCCCCGGTGGTCACAATAGGCATAGCATGCATTTACCTTAAAGGAGAAAAGCCACTAGAACTCAAAAATTCTGTGGAATCTCCTCTTACCTTATCCAGCCGCAGGGTGCTGTTTACACAGACCCAATCTTCACCTCTCACGGTGGGCTCCGTTTGAAAAAAACCGTCAGAGACTGGGGCCCCCATCAGTAGGGGGATCCAACAGTTCTGGGACCGTAAAGCACCTCGCCAGAAATTAGGAAGTTTAAAGCCATTTTCTGATCTGCGGGGTCCAGTTCTCTAAAAAGAGAAGCATTACGGGTAAAACCTCGTTTCTTTGGACACGAGGCCCGGGTACCATTCAATTCGGCCATGAAAAGACACTTTGAATGGATCCGGTTCGCCTGGCTTGCCCCAGTATAGGATCTTAGGATATTCCCTTTGGAGCTCAGCACAGGACATCTTTACACGTCCATCACCTAAGACACTGGCGTAAAAACTGAGGTATCCCTGCAAGGGGGAGGGATTATATAGGGGGTTGAACTTCCTGATAGGGTGTGCCAGTGTCCAATCACCAGTGATACCTATATAACCCATCAGTAATTACTGTGGCTCTGTGTCCCGTGATGTTCGAGAAAGAAAGATGAACACTTGATTGCCATACATACTGCTTTATTTACTGTAAATCGGTGTTACAAATGCTTATCCTCAAATGAGACATGCGCAGGCTCAATGTATAAGGAGAAAAAAAAAAAAAAATCAAAAAACACCTGGCATTACTTTTTTGGTGCAAGTTTCGGTAGTCTTGGTGTGAAATATGGTGTTGCGTAGTCCCTGATTTGGAGGGACTATCCCCGATTTGGAACAAAGTTCCTCTGTCCCTCATTTTGGTCTGATTTATATAGTTGTATATAAAATGCACTCTTTCCAAAAGTGTTTCCCAGTGCTAACCCTTTCATCCAATATCTAAATTGCTTTATTCGCAAATTTTAAAAGCCAGTATAAAAAGGAATAGTAGTGGGGGAAAAAAAAAAAAAAAAAAAAAAAAAAAAAAAAGGGGCACTTATGGTTTTTTTTTTTTTTTTTTTTTTAATCCTCCTTTAATGGGGTGGGGCGTGGCATACTTTTGTTAATAGGTGTCCCTCGTTCCCATTTCAAAAAGTTGGGTATGGTTTCTATGGTTGGGTATTTTCACTCAGATGTGAACAGGTGCCATTGAAATGAATGGGATTTTGCTTGTTGGGCGTTTTTCAGGCGTTTTACGAGTTGAAAACGCTCAGGTGTAAATGCAGCCTAAGTGTTGAGTTTCAAAGTAAGGCTTTTAGAGGTAAAGAAGAGCTTCACTCTTTTTACTCTCCCCCCCCCCCCCCATACCAGCATTGTCTGGTGTAAGCTGCAGGTACACATGGCCCAAAAAAATACATCAAAGTACATAGGACATGCGTAGCACATGTGGTCCTTCTGTTCCTGCTGGCACCCCCAACCCCTCCCATTTGCCAGCAATTTCTACTTTTTAAAATAAAAGCCTAGAGGTGCTGTGCAAATACAGCAGCTCTAGCAACCACTGCAGTAACAAGAAAAAACAAAAAACAAAAATAAATAAATAAAAAAAAAAAAAAAAAATTAAAAAAAAGGGGGAAGAAGAAGGCGGGGACCTCCAACACAGGGTCAGCATTTCCCCTTTACTAACTCAAACAAATGACAAAGTTATTGCTGAATAACTCTTGTCCATAGGAAATATGCAGGTGTGAGTGGCAGCATTAATTAACAACCCCCCCCCTTACACTTGTGGTCAGTGGCAGTCATAATTAACCCCTCTTATTGGTGGTCATTGTCAGCGATATTTACCCCCCCCCCCAAACAACCTCTTAAATGATAATAAAATACCCCCCTTTCATTGGTGGTCAGTGGCAGTAATATTTATCCTCACCACCACCTTTTATTGGTGTTCAGCAGTAGCTAGTAATATGTGCACCTCTTTCAATGGTGGTCAGTGCCAGTGATAATCCCCCCACCCCTTTTATTGGTGGCTTATGGCAGTGGTAGTTAGTCCCCCAGCCCCTTTCATTTGTGGTCATTTGTGGCAATAATAATTAATCCTCCCTTCCATTGGTGGTCAACGGTTTTCCATACCCGATTACACAGTTCTACCACTGGCTTATCTCATGAGCATGTCACACAAGACTATATTTCTACTGTCAAGTGGAGATACAGTAACCCCGCCTGACATTCAGGCAGTTCTTACAGTGTGGAATGCTGGAACACAGAGAGCCTTCCATCGCCTGGCACCCAGCTGCCACTCTGCACTGGTTCCAAGCATTTTAGGTCCTGCAAGATAGCCTGCAGGACAATCCTGGGATTTGGCAGCTATAATCACATGCAGTAAACTTAGCCATTTGAAGAACCGGGTTTATATTTTGACAAACTAGGCCTGAGGGGTTGAATGGCCTTCCTGTATTATAAAAATTAGCTGAATGAAGATACAAAATAAACTATGCATTGAAGTGCTGAGTCCAACACAGGACATTGCTGCACAAACAGCACTACTGATAGAAAAGGAAATTGGACAATGCAGATAATAGAAGTCATTAAGTCTTCCTCCATACGGGTCTTTAGTCAGCTATAATGAACTTCCTCAATGTCCAGAAATCTCTACTAACACATCATGAAAGTCAGCTGGTGAGATGGGTCAGATGTATGGGAATGATGGTCAGCTGTTCCTCATTTTTTTAAAAGAATGTCTAATACCACAAAAGCACACACACCCACACACATTTATACTAGAAAACTAGCTTTTACATGCAAAAAACAACACTTTGTCTGCAGTGCGCACTACTTAAAAAGTAAACTTCTCGTTCACTACAAAAAATTGGTATAACATCCTACACAAGCCATTTTGTAATTTAAAGGGAATGTATAGTGGTTTTAAACATATTTTCACTTCTATATAGTAAAGAAAAACTGCTGTAGGCAGATCACCTACCTTCTGTAGTAACCACAGTGCTTGCAGTAAGTGTCCCCAAACTCCAATATATAGCCAAGAAGCCAAATGATTCTACAACATGGTGTCTATTTATTTACATTTTTTTTTAGATAAATTAGTAGCAACTTCAGCATCAAACACAGTTCTGGGTGTGTCAGATGCCTGCCCCATCCTTCCACTGCAAGCCTAGAAGTGTGTCCAATGCTGAAGATTCTTTGATAACAGTCCTTTTTAAATCATGCAGTTTTTATCCAGCAGATGGAGCTCTAACCTCCTTTTCATGCATTTAGCTATTTCAGCTTTGCCTCAAAATGTTACACCCTTTCAAGAAATTGCAGATTTCTTATTCCACCACTGCCCAAAAAAAAAAAAAAAAAAAAAGTTTGTAAAAATCCTGGTAATGTAATGTATTTATTTCACTTTTTATCTCAGCCAGACTGGATTTAAAATTGACAAGGCTATCAAACAATCTGACTAAACTTTATAGTCAAGATTTTTAAAACAGTTTGTGCAAACTGGGATAACTCTATGGGTAACATTAAAGCAGGGGTAGGCAACCTTGGCCTTCCAGCTGTTTTGAAACTACAAGTCCCATGAGACATTGCAAGACCCTGACAATCACAGGCATGACGGGATTTGTAGTTTCACCACAGTTGGAGGGCTGAGGTTGCCTACCACTGCATTAAAGGATGCGTTAAGTTAAAGAAAAAAAAAAAAAGAAAATTACAATATAAATATCTATTAATAACTTTTTTTGCATTAAAAAAAAAAAATAATGTGCATGTATTATTTTCTTTTTTGGAGCCTTTTGCAGCAGATCCCTGGTTCCATGCAGGTCTCTGTTCATCTTGTATGGGCAAGCAGATACACTGACTGGAAGAATCAATGAACTACCACAGGGTTCCACAGAATCGTGGTAGTTCATCGAGAACTACAAGCCGACAGTAGCAAAGGATGTCGGACATGTAGTTCATTCACACACAGAGCTATGTGAATGAATGATGCGGCTGGATGGACGAAGCCCCGCACGACCACACTAATTTAAAAAAGCGACAGCTAGTACAGGAAACTTCTCCCCATACTGCTGTTGGGGGGTGGGAAATAAAAATAAATAGGGCAGCGGCTGCAGCATTGGGCATATGTTACACCCTAAAAACAGGTGGAACATGTAACATATTCCCAAAGGTCAATTTATCCTTTAAGTTTCCAACCGACCTCACTGAGTTTCTGATTGTCTTAGGTTACATGCACATGGGTGGCTTTGCTCGTCAGTATCCAATATCAGGGTTTTTGGGCTCCTGGAAGGCACAGGTACAACATGCAGCTGAAAGGCTGAAATACATGGCAGCTGAACAGGATATGAAGCGGTACCCAGCTTAAGGCCTTATATGTTCAGAGATGTATGCTCTGAACATAGAATTTCTGTGCTCTGGGCAAAAGTTCCCCAACACATATGGCCCTAAATGTGGAGTACCAAGTCCACACATCTCGTATTCCTTGGCCACTGCACCTGTGCCCCAAGGGTGCCCAAAAAACACCTCTATTAAATGTGGACAGGCTGAACACATGAGGCCTTAGATGACCACTTAGTCCTTTTAAAGAATATGTAAACCCAACATTTCTGATATGTGCCTGCTGTACCATGTACTTGTATAAAAAAGTATCCTGTTCTTTGTATTGCTTCCTTTGTGTGAAATCCCTGGTGTTCCTGACAGTCCCTGTGCTTTCCTATTAAATGCTGGCCACACCAAGCAGGAGAACACTCCGTGGACAGTTCTCTAGCTCTGCTGGGAACTCAGCTTGCTCTCCTCCAATGATCACACTTATCCTGACACACCCATTCACTGGGAAGCTCAGTGTGCTGCTGCTTCTCCTCCGCCCCAGCTTGCAGCTGAGAACAGAGGGAATGTGATCACTTATAAGAAAGGGTGAGAAGAAAAAAAAAAAAAAAAAAAAGGGAGGGCCACAAAACTAGTGTCAAAATGATTGTGTTGGAAATGTTCACATCAGAAGACATTTTGAATCTAAATAGGTAAACCTTTGGTCTACTTCCATTGACCTGTAAAAACTTAACAACATGTTTCCAACACACCCACATACTTTTATAGTGCAAAGAAGACTTGTGTATGTAAATATTCCAGACCCATCAACCTGTTTACTAAGAGCTACCGACACACACAACCTTACTAAACAGTTATTATTCGTTAGTTCTAGTTCTTAATTACAATAACAAAAAATAATTACAGCCATCAGAAGTGTGGTAACCCAATACAACAAAACAAAATGTAGCTTGCCAAGTCAGACCAGCACAAGATTTTGTCCGTTTGCTATGGTTTTCTGTGCTAAAAAAACAAAACAAAAAAAAAAAAAACCACGCACACCATAGCCTCAAATTTGCTCTTCGTTTTCAAGAGAATGGGGTGGATTTAAAACCTCTACTTGGTTTTTATTGCTTCCTGTGTTTTCAACATGGACTTTTCCCCCCAAATCAGTAATGTTGTGATTTGAACCATCAACCCTAGTGCTGCTAGGTGGAAGTGCTAACCACTTAGTCACTGTGCTGCCCCATAAACTATTGTGCAAATATCACGTGAGAAAAAAAACAAAAACAAAAACAAAAAAAAAAAAAAACACTGGAGCTACCACCATTTTATTCTACAAGGCGTCTGCTTTCAGAAAATGTTTGAGGGTTTTAACTAGTCTTCAGGTCTAAAATGATTTTTTTCAAACGTGTGCAAAAACAAAAAACAAAAAAAAAAAAAAAAGTGTCTGGCAGCAAAAAGGGTTAAACTTTATTTAAAAAAAAAAAAAAAAAAAAAAATAGTTGCTTCTGCCACATGGAATTCTAAAAACATTTTTTTTCGGGGAAAGAAAAAAAAAAAAAAAAAAAAAAAAAGCACTATGCTGCCCATAGAACTAAAGAGTTGGCGGGGAAGGTATATATTTTTGTTAATGATACAAAAGGTGTGCAATAGTTCACAGCGAATCTTAGAAAGTATTAATAAAAGGGTAGTTGATGCTTGGAATAGACTTCTACCAGACATAATGAGTAAGGCCCCATACACACTATTAGATTTTCTGCAGATTTTTGTCTTCAGATTTACCAAAACCATATAATATGAGGTCAAACCTTAAGGCCCCTTTCACACTGAGGCAGTTTGCAGGCAGTATTGCGCTAAAAATACCGCCTGCAAACCGCCCCTAAACAGCCTCCGCTGTTTGTTCAGTGTGAAAGCCCGAGGGCTTTCACACTGAAGCGGTGCGCTGGCAGAACCGTGAAAAAAGTCCTGCAAACCGCTTCTTTGGAGCGGTGAAGGAGCGGTGTATTTTCATCCGCCAGCGGGGGTTAAAACCGCACCGCTAGCGGCCGAATACAGCTACAAGAACGACGGTACAGCAGCGCTAAAAATAGCGCTGTTGTACCGCCGACGCCCCCACCGCCCCAGTGTGAAAGGGGCCTTAGAGTTTCAGTTTGTATGCAATCAGGCAGGCCCTCGCACTACATGGTTTTTGTAAATCTGAAGACAAAAATTTGCAGAAAATCTGATAGTGTGTCGATTGAAACAAATGGGCAAAACAGATTTATATTTCAGACAAAAAAAAAAAAAGTTATCAAAAAACAAACAGCAACAAAATAAGAATGGGTCAGAAACAATGGACCACTTGGTCTTTTTTCTGCTGTCACTGTTTCTAGGAATATCCTGGAAACACGGCTGATTTACAGGACATAAGCAGAAAGAAACCCATGGATGGTTTGTTTGATTTGCAATGTATTAGGTGACAAAGTATTTTATCAAGTTCTGACCATTCCCTATGAAATGATCAGAGACCTTCTGAAATCATTTGTTTTAAGAACATCATAAACATGTTTAGAGATGAATCACTGACAAATGGGGAATAGCCAAAGATCTGTAACCAGGCCAATTCATTTTTGCATCTCATGATCATCTCATCACATGCACTGTCCTAGAGTCAACAATTGTGTTAAAAGTTATAGAAAGCTAAAACAGATGCTAAAGTACTGTGATTAGTATTATATTCAGAAACAATGTACCAAGAAAGCGTCCCTTGGGCAGACACTGAGATTTGTGATTGTCACTCTACAGGAAGTTACTGGACTGAACTATAGTCTCAGTAATGGCTTTTACCAGCAAGTGTGTATATGTGTCCACAGTACAGATGTTTAAAATGCAAACATCAGCAGTCACAGCTCAAGCACTTGTGTTCCAGATAAGCAACACGGATGATGAAACATACATTTCCTGCAACTGCCAAAATCCTGTCCATACACTGCAAACTGCTAGGTTATTACCAAGAGAGGAAACTAGAAAGCAAAATATATAGAGCAAACTTTAAAAGAAAAGCAAATTGTGAATCATCACTTTAAGCCCCCACAGTTATTACCTTTTGTTCCACTTGACCCTCCCTTCTAGATTGTAAGCTCTAACGAGCAGGGCCCTCTGATCTCTCCTGTATTGATTTGTATGAAGTATAATGTCTGCCCTCATGTTGTAAAGCGCTGCGCAAACTGTTGGCGCTATATAAATCCTGAATAATAATAATAATAATAATAATAATAATAATAAGCATTCCATTATTTTTTCTTAGATGGACACGAGAGGAGGACGTGGGCTGTGGATAGCAGTAACCACTATGTGGTATGACGCATCTTGGTAATACAAGAAAGGGTTGATTTGGCGGGGAATTTTTGTTTAATGGAAATCCCCTTTACGCAGGATGAAAATGGAAAAATATGAAAAAAAAAAAAAAAAGAAGGAAAGAAAGAAATAAGGAGGAAGAAGGATTTAACCAATGGTCTCCCATCCTTCATTCCATAACCTTTTTGGATACATTTGATGCAGCATCCAATTTGTTTTGGCCTTGTCACAGCACTCATAACAGGGAATCTGTTCAAACTTCTAAAGTAGTCCATACTCCCTTCATCAGCAGTTTTTTTACTTGCGTATCTCTTGGCACCCTCTTTTTTTTTTAACTTTACCCCTTGACAGCCCATTTCCATACAGTGTATACTTCATATTAGCAAAATGTTTGTAGTCAATATAGTTGCTATTTTATACCTATAGGTTATAACTATAAGACAGGCCATAGAGGGTGCAAATTTAGAATAGAAGTTCACACGATTCCCCTCTCAACACAGACAGTGTTAAGAGGGGAATCCCTCCTGCCGAGCAATTGTCTTCTCCCAGCAGGGGGGGGGGGGGGGGGGGGGGGGAGGGTCAGTGGTGGGCAGGGGAATCCGGCTCCAGCAGGAGAAGACAGCGATCATCAATAGCGGTTATGCCAGCTGCTTGCAATTATCGCATGTAAAATCCGACAGGCTGGTTGTACCCAAGTTGACTGAATAACTTGGTACATTCAGCCTGCCCCTTTAAAGGTTCAAATTTCGAGATTCGAAACGTCTATGGCCAGCCTAAATAAAACAGCCCAATAATGCAATTAAATAGCAATGGAACATTAAAGTGGGTGTAAACCCAGTGAAGTGACTGGCCTCAGGTGATACATAGAGATGAATCAAATCCTTCTACATGAGTTGTACCTGTTGTATCTGCAGTACTTTATTCTCTACAGCCTTCTAAAAACACACAGATAAAAGTTTTTTCCTCAGATGCAGAAGGCACACACACTGCAACACAAAGTACTGTGCCCAGTGTAATCTGAAACCTGAGTGGATGGAATGGTTTCCCCCTCCTACACAGAATCAGAGAAACATGGACAACTGCCTGTTGTGTGCCGGGGGGCGTAGCCCGAGATAGTCTGTTGACTCATGCAGATAGCAGTGAGAAGTGACGGCAGAAAGAAATTACACTTGCTGCTTTGGATTGAGGCAAGTGCACACTACGGAAAGATATGCTTTGTTAATTTTTCATGTCTGAGGTTTACAAGCACTAAGGTAATTTACTGCTTTGAATTACAGGTTCACCAACTCCAGCAGGAACACTCTGCCTGTCTTAACTCCTCTCTAAGCTCTTCTACAGTCAGCGTCTTTCAAACTTCCACACCCTCTCCTAGGCCCAGACCACATCAGGGCACTGGCAGCGGCACCTGACATTGGCAAACACCACACAGAATGATGTGGCAGGGCAGTGGTCACAAAGTGGTTCGTCAGCAGAGGCAGTAGGTGCTCAAGCAATGAGACCCCTCTCCCCGAGCTTACTGTAGCGTGTCGTTATTCATTGTGTAGAGTGCTGCAATGAACAATGCTTGGGTGGCCTGCTCCTACAGATTCAATGGGAGAGGTGGGCACCTGCATAATGTGCAGCATGGCTGCATGCTGTGACTTCTGTTGATAGGTGGAGCATGAAAGGAAGAGGGTGACCACAGATCACTCTGCTCATGCCTACTGAGGCCTACCTAGTGTCGTTTAGGGATTTGTTTACTAAAGCTGGAAAGTGCAAAATCAGGCTCACTTCTGCAAAGAAACCAATCGGCTTCCAGGTTTTATTACCAAAGCTTAATTGAAACAAGGTTAGAAGACGATAGGTTTCTATGCAGAAGTAAGCCATATTTTGCACATCCCAGCTTTAGTAATTAAAAAACCCCTTGGTGACCAAGTGACACTTCGTTTTCAGTCACATTATCAAATATAGTCTGCCATTATTCATTTTTTTGTGTACCCCTAAATGTACAGGTGTGTACCCCTGGGGGTACACACCCCCCAGGCTGGGAACCACTACCTTATATTAAGAGCAATCATAATGAATGGTTAATTGCAAAACACTCGAGGCTCCATACTAAATGATGTCATGAAGAGACACAAATTCTAACAACTACGTAGTAGCCTGGCTTGCTAACACAGCAGCATGTTGAATGCCAGTCCAAGCCAAGTCATGCAACAGATGACACATGTATGGGTAAATAATAGTTCTGTCTTTAGTAAGCAAAATTGAATTATGAAATATCTATGGTGCTAGAGGCTTGAAGGTGTGGGAATAACTACACCGTACAGGACTTGCACAATGGAGAATCCTCAAACATCTGACTTTTTAAAACCAAATTCCATCCAAAAGTTTTTGGGTTTTGAAATCTGAATACAATGGCAAACTGTTAGAACCACTAACAAGTTTTGCATTGCTGTCAGGGTCTCACTGGAGAGATTTTCGGTCTGTTTCATGTGTAACAGACAATGGAAAGTGGGGGGGGGGGTGTGGGGGGCGCTGGGGCGTCCATCTCCACATAGAGAAAACCGAAATCAATTAAAAACACTTTTTTCTTTACCAGTGGAGAAAAGGTTTGGACATTACCAGCCTTTAAATTGTATTTTTTTTGTTCTCACTGGGAAGATTTCCCTCACTTCCTGTGTAGAAGATAGATGTCAAACCAAGCAGGAAGTGAAAGGAAATCTCCCTGTGGATACAGACTGCAGCAAAAAAACAACAGGGGTTCTAATCCGTCTGTACTCCACCCCCAGAAAAGTAAACAAAAAAACGTTTGGCTGGCGTTGCACTGCTTGAAGGTTCTCAAGGCAAAAAGCACTAATAAAACAATGTTTAGAGTGATTTTCTTGTTAAATTAACAAAGTCATCCAAGAGAAATAAGTTTATACTTGTCAGTAGTGACAGCAAAGCTAAGGAAAATAAATCATTACAGAAACTGTTTTGGCAGCATACATAGTGTTCATACACCAGATCTATTTTTTCTCAGATCCAACTGCTCCCCTTGTGTTTATCTTGTAGGTATACTGTTACAGAACCAAACCCGGCCTTCTTGTACTTCTCTATAATGCCTGCTATGTAATAAAATTAATGTACAT